>NW_026055909.1:0-1163 GCF_023758015.1 Alternaria viburni
TAGTATTATTATTAGAATTATTAGATTCTAAAGATTGTAGAGTTAAATCTAAGCTATAATTACTAGTCTTTAATAAATAACTAAATATAAAATTTAAATATTTATAATGTTCTAGACTAGAATTAGATATAAATCTAGCTAGGTAATTAACACTATAAACTAGGTTAGGCCTAGTAAATATAGTAAAATAAATTAAACTACCTATTTCTTTTTAATAGTCTTTAATAATAGAACTATCTTCTAGATTTTTAGATAATTTAACTACTATAGGCAAAGGTATAGATTTAGGCTTATTTAATAGCTTATTATATTTAAATAATAGATAATTAATAAAGCTTCTTTGCGTTATAATTAAGAATTTCTTAGATCTATCTCTAATTATTTTTACACCTAAAAATTCTTTAATCTTTTCTAAATTAGTTATTTCTAATTTAAAAGTTCTAGTTAAATCTTTATATAGATTATTAACTAGATTTATATTTTTAGTAAATACTAATATATTATCTACGTGTGTAGCTAATATAATAGGTTTAGTATTATATATAAAAATACTATTATCTATATTTAAAACTTTAAAATCTAGTTGTTCTAAAATTTTAGTTAAAAATAATTACTACTACCTAGAAGCTTATTTTAAACTATATAAAGCTTTATTTAATCTACAAACTAGATTATTAAAGTCTTTATTTAAAATAGCTTTATTAATAAAGTCTATTAAGGTTTTATCTGTAATATCTTTTAAAGCTTCTTTTAAGATATATTCTTCTAGGCCTATAAGCAATTAAATATAGATATTATTATTATCTATTTCTATATTAGGAAAAGCTTATTTAATATTCTAAGTATAGATTTCCTAATCTAGATAGCAGAAAATAGCTAATAATAGCTTAATACTACTAGGCTTACTAGTAGAAGTAAAGGTTTCTTTATAATTAGTATTATATATTTATAGAAAGCCTTTAGCTACCTATCTAGCTTTATATTTTTTAATAGTATTATCTAAGTTTAATTTTTTAGAAAGAACCTATCTACCTTAAATAATATTAATATTATTAGGTTTATTAGTTATATTCTAAGTATTAGTTTTAATAAGATTATCTACTTCTATTTTTATAGCAGCTAGATATAGATCTTTATCTTTTCTACTTAATACTTCTTTATAA
>NW_026055910.1:0-1082 GCF_023758015.1 Alternaria viburni
GGTAATATAATATTTAAAACCTCTAAAGGTTTTAGGCCTAATAGGCCTACTTATATCTATATATAATAGATCTAAATAGGCTTCTACTCTAGTACTTGCTTCTATATTGCGATTTTTAGTTAATTTAGCTTATATATAAGTAATATAATTATCTAAATTAACTCTAGTAGTAGAAATATTCTCTAAATTAAAATCTACGCCTAAAGCGTTATCTTTTAATTTTTTAATAGTATTAAGATTAATATGTTCTAATCTATTATGTAATAGTTCTATAGTATTATTATTTAATACTAATTATTTGCTATTATTAAAAATAATATCTAAGTTAGAATTATTATCTAAATTAGAATTATTATCTAATTCTATAGCATTATCTATTTCTAGATTATCTTCTAGATTAGATTCTTCTAGTTCCTCTAAATTACTATTATTAATAGTATTTTAAGTAGTATAAGATTTATAATCTTTACTAATACTAGAAGTAGAACTAATTACAAAGAATATACTAACTCTGTTTTTATAATATTCTTTAGATAATAGATTATTATTAGAGTTATATATAAAGTAATTATCTTTATTAAAAGATAAAGAGTAATTTTTTTTAGTTATTAAACTAAGGCTTAGTAAATTAACTTCTAATTATAGTATATAAAGAATATTAGTTAATTTTACTAGTTTATTAGTACTAGTAAATTTAACTAAAATATCGCCTACACTACTAGCTTTAATATTATTATTAGTATTACTCTACTTAATAGTAGTAATACTAAGTTTAATATTAATAAATAGCTCTTTAATATAGTAAGTATATATAGTAGCGCTAGAATCTAAAATAAAGTCTATAGTATTATTACTATTATCTTTATTAACTATAGAAGAAGTTAAAATAGTTTCTTCTTTAGTAGTATTATTAATAGATTTATTCTTAATTAAATTAGAATATTTCTTAAAATAATTAGATTCTAGATATTCTTTCTTTTTATAATAATTATAAGTCTTAATATTATTATTAGACTTATTATTATTATTTTTCTTAGTAGTAGATATAGACATTTCTATATCTTTGTTATTACTACTTTTAA
>NW_026055911.1:0-1080 GCF_023758015.1 Alternaria viburni
TATTTAGTCTATCAAAATAGAAGCTCTTTTAACTAAAGAAGGCTATCTAGAAGTAATAGTATATAATTTATCTAGTTTAAGCAAAGCTACTAGAGTTCTATTATAAGATAAAGCTATTAAAGCTACTAGCTTTATTAAATTAGATCTAGAAGATAGACCTTTATTATAAGTTAGATATATTAGTAATTCTTCTTTAATATAGTAAATGCTAAAGAATCTATATAAAGTAAAAGAATTTAGTAGTAAATTTTTAATAAGTAAAGAACTAATTAATACTACTATTAATTCTTATAAAGGTAATTTAGAATTATATATTAATAATTTTAAACGCTTAGCTAATAGCTTAGAAGGTAAAGAAATTAGTTTATCTAATAGTTTTCTTGTAGCTTTGCTATTAAATAATCTTAATAAAGATTATAAATATATAGTAACTATAATTATATAGCCTATTAGAATAGATAATAATAGTATAGATTTAGATACTATTATATCGCAATTATTAGATAAAAGTAGAAGAGTTAATTTTATTAAGAATAAAAACTCTACTTCTAATTCTAATAATAAGAATAATTCTTTTAGTTATAATTATTCTACTAGTAATAACTATAATACTAGTAATAATAATATTAATAAAAGAAATTCTATTAAAAGTAGTAATAATAAAGATATAGAAATATCTATGTCTACTACTAAGAAAAATAATAATTAGTCTAATAATAATAATATTAAGACTTATAATTATTATAAAAAGAAAGAACATCTAAAATCTAATTATTTTAAGAAATATTCTAATTTAATTAAGAATAAATTTATTAATAATACTACTAAAAAAGAAACTATTTTAACTTCTTCTATAGTTAATAAAGATAATAGTAATAATACTATAGACTTTATTTTAGATTCTAGCGCTACTATACATACCTACTATATAAAAGAGCTATTTATTAATATTAAACTTAGTATTACTACTATTAAGTAGAGTAATACTAATAATAATATTAAAGCTAGCAGTATAGGCGATATTTTAGTTAAATTTACTAGTACTAATAAACTAGTTAAATTAACTAATGTTCTTTATGT
>NW_026055912.1:0-1046 GCF_023758015.1 Alternaria viburni
ATAATCTATTATCTAAAGGTTATTATAAAGATAGAGTTAGTATATTCTCTATAATTAGTTCTACTTCTAGTATTAGTAAAGATTATAAATCTTATACTACTTTAAATACTATTAATAATAGTAATTTAGAAGATCTAGAAGAATCTAATCTAGAAGATAATCTAGAAATAGATAATGCTATAGAATTAGATAATAATTCTAATTTAGATAATAATTCTAACTTAGATATTATTTCTAATAATAGTAAGCAATTAGTATTAAATAATAATACTATAGAACTATTACATAATAGATTAGGACATATTAATCTTAATTCTATTAAAAAATTAAAAGATAACGCTTTAGGCGTAGATTTTAATTTAGAGGATATTTCTACTGCTAGAGTTAATTTAGATAATTGTATTACTTGTATATAAGCTAAATTAACTAAAAATCGCAATATAGAAGTAAGTACTAGAGTAGAAGCTTATTTAGATCTATTATATATAGATATAGGCAGGCCTATTAGGCCTAAAACCTTTAGAGGTTTTAAATATTATATTACTTTTAGAGATAGTTTTACTAAATATTTAGTAGTAAAACTATTAAAAACTAGAAAGAATATTATTAATGTTATAGAAGATACTATAACAGAATTAGAATTAGAAGCTACTAATAATAATAGCTTAGATTTTAATTCTAATAATAATTCTAGTAATTCTACTAGTAATAATAACTCTATTATTTTTAATAATAATAAAGTTAAAGCTCTACAATTAGATAACGAATTTAAATCTAGAGAGCTAGATAGTTATCTAATTAAAAAAGGAATAAATACTAGATATTCTAGTTCTTATACTTCTAAGCAAAATAGCGCAGCAGAAATAATTAATAAAGTATTACTTAATAAAGTAAGAGCTTTATTAATTAATAGTAATCTACCTAAAAATTTGTAGAGAGAAACTATATTAACTGCTACTTATTTATATAATAGAACTCCTAATAGTTCTATTAATTTTAAAACGCCTTACAAGTTAATATATAAAGAAATACCTAATATTAATAAT
>NW_026055913.1:0-1000 GCF_023758015.1 Alternaria viburni
AAATTAAACTACCTATTTCTTTTTAATAGTCTTTAATAATAGAACTATCTTCTAGATTTTTAGATAATTTAACCTCTATAAGTAAAGGTATAGATTTAGGCTTATTTAATAGCTTATTATATTTAAATAATAGCTTACTAATAAAGCTTTTTTGCGTTATTATTAAAGATCTCTTAGATCTATCTCTAATTATTTCTACGTCTAGAAATTCTTTAATCTCTTCTAAATTAGTTATTTCTAATTTAAAAGTTCTAGTTAAATCTTTATATAGATTATTAACTAGATTTATATTTATAAAGAATAGAGAGGTAACAATAACTATTCTCTAATAATAGAATATAGCTTTGTTAGAACAAAGTAGTTAAATACTATAATAAATAGTATTAACTAATAAAGATTGCAATATAATTGCAAAGTAGATAATAGGTAGAAGGTAATAATATTGTTGCTAGGTAAAGAATAACTATAGAGAATTGCTATTTCTTTTATAGAAAATAGCTACTAGAATAATTGCGTAAATATCCGCCTATTTCTGCCTAGAGATAAAGATTTATAATTAAATCTGCTTAATTCCTATTAATTCCTAGATTTATAATCTAAGTCTGCTAAATTCTTCTTATCTTCTAAATTTATAATCTAGACTAGTACTAATTATATTAGTCTATGCGTTGTATTGCATAGACTAATAATTAGTTTATTACTAGATCTTTTAGTAATTACAGAAAGAGAGATAAGAAGATAAGAGTTATTAAATTACGTAATATCTCTAATATTAACTAGGCTAAGACAAATAGAGGTGTTTTAGAATCTCCTAGTATAGCAGATTAAAACTAGCTACTAAAATCTTAATTACGTAAGCAATTAGATTTACTAGAAATATTTCTAATTTGTTAAGAAATTACAATAAGTGCAATCTTAACAAAGCTTAATAATAATAAAAAGATAATAATAACTAAGTTATTATAATCTTTACACACTCTCTTAAGCTGCAGTTTATAAC
>NW_026055914.1:0-989 GCF_023758015.1 Alternaria viburni
GCCATGTGCGGTGCCCCAGCCACCATATTCCTCGATAATACTGTAGCGGAGTTTAGGCGAAGCCCTGCTGCTGTAGTACATCAAGATCGTCACCACGCCGTCATGCTGACGGAACTCTTCCCCGACACTTTGCTGGATCGGAGTCCGGGGATCGTCATCGAGCTGAACGTGTGCTCGAACTCGGAGGTACCGTAGTTTCGGTGCTTGATCGGTCGGATCGTGAAGACGTACGACTACATCAACCGCGTTGTCATAACACTTCCGCTTTCGGTCTACGAGGGTACGTGGACAACACTCTCCCCTCTCGTTGCTATGCATCACCATGATCTTGCGTGTGCGTAGGAAATTTTTTGAAATTACTACGGTACCCAACAGTGGCATCAGAGCCAGGTTTTATGCATTGATGTTATATGCACGAGTAGAACACAAGTTGTTGTGGGCGTCGATTTTGTAAATTTTCTTGCCGTTACTAGTCTTATCTTGATTCGGCGGCATCGTGGGATGAAGCGGCCCGGACCGACCTTACACATACTCTTACGTGAGACTGGTTCCACCGACTGACATGCACTAGTTGCATAAGGTGGCTGGCGGGTGTCTGTTTCTCCAACTTTAGTTGAACCGAGTGTGGCTATGCCCGGTTCATGAGAAGGTTAAAACATCACCAACTTGACGAACTATCGTTGTGGTTTTGATGCGTAGGTAAGAACGGTTCTTGCTAGAAGCCCGTAGCAGCCACGTAAAACTTGCAACAACAAAGTAGAGGACGTCTAACTTGTTTTTGCAGCAAGTGCCATGTGATGTGATATGGCCAGAATATGGGATGAATGATATATGTGATGTATGAGATTGATCATGTTCTTGTAATAGGAATCACGACTTGCATGTCGATGAGTATGACAACCGGCAGGAGCCATAGGAGTTGTCTTTATTTATTTGTGACCTGCGTGTCAACTTAAACGTCATGTAATTACTTTACTTTATTGCTAACC
>NW_026055915.1:0-964 GCF_023758015.1 Alternaria viburni
GGGTTGGCCACCGGCCCTAGGGCTCCTGCCCTCCTGTGCCCCCCTTTCCTTGTATGAATAAGGGGGGAAGGAAAGAGGGGGGCTCCGCCCCCCTCCTAGTCCAATTCGGACCAGAGGGAGAGGGGGCGCGCGGCCCACCCTGGCTGCCCCTCTCTCTTTCCACCAAGGCCCATGTGGCCCATTATCTCTCCCCGGGGGGTTCCGGTAACCCTCCGGCACTCCGGTTTAATCCGAAACTTCTCCGGAACACTTCCGGTGTACGAATATAGTCGTCCAATATATCAATCTTTACGTCTCGACCATTTCGAGACTCCTCGTCATGTCCGTGATCTCATCCGGGACTCCGAACAACCTTCGGTCCATCAAATCACATAAACTCATAATACAATCGTCACCGAACTTTAAGCGTGCGGACCCTACGGGTTCGAGAACTATGTAGACATGACCGAGACATGTCTCCGGTCAATAACAAATAGCGGAACCTGGATGCTCATATTGGTTCCTACATATTCTACGAAGATCTTTATCGGTCAAACCGCATAACAACATACGTTGTTCCCTTTGTCATCGGTATGTTACTTGCCCGAGATTCGATCGTCGGTATCCCAATACCTTGTTCAATCTCGTTACCGGCAAGTCTCTTTACTCGTTCCGTAACACATCATCCCGTGATCAACTCCTTGATCGCATTGTGCACATTATGATGATGTCTTACCGAGTGGGCCCAGAGATACCTCTCCGTCACACGGAGTGACAAATCCCAGTCTCGATCCGTGCCAACCCAACAGACACTTTCGGAGATACCCGTAGTGAACCTTTATAGCCACCCAGTTACGTTGTGACGTTTGGTACACCCAAAGCATTGCTACGGTATCCGGGAGTTGCACAATCTCATGGTCTAAGGAAATGATACTTGACATTAGAAAAGCTTTAGCATACGAACTACACGATCTTTGTGCTAGGC
>NW_026055916.1:0-912 GCF_023758015.1 Alternaria viburni
AATAATTAATAGAGTATTACTTAATAAAGTAAGAGCTTTATTAATTAATAGTAATCTACCTAAAAATTTGTAGAGAGAAACTATATTAACTACTACTTATTTATATAATAGAACTTCTAATAGTTCTATTAATTTTAAAACACCTTATAAGTTAAAATATAAACAAATACCTAATATTAATAATATTAGAATTTTTAGATCTTTAACTTATTATAAAGAACCTACTAGTGTAATTAAAAAACTAGATAGTAAAGCTAGTCTTTATTATTTAATAGGATTTAGTAGTTCTAATATCTATAAATTATATAATCCTAGTAATAATAAGACTATTAGAGCTAGAGATTATAAAATTATAGAAGGTTATTATTATAAGCCTAATAATAACAAAAATATTAATAAAATATTTACAAAACTAGAAGATCTTTCTTCTAATAATAATAATATTATAGAAGAAGACTTTAGTAAAATAGAATCTATTACTAGTAATAATAATAATAAAATTATTATTAACGATAGTAATAGTAATATTATTATTAATAATAATTCTGAATTTAAAGATTCTAAAGATAAATTATTAATTAATAATAATAATAATAACTCTAATAAAAGAGTTATTTCTTCTAATAATAATAATAGTTTAGTAGAACTAGACAACGATTATTCTGAAGATAAACTAGCTATTAATTCTACTATTATTATAGAAGATAATAGCTTTAATAATAGTATATTAAATATTAATACTAGTAAAAATAATTAGAATACTCTTTATAATAATTCTATTATAAAGAATATTTTAAATACTAGTAATAATAGTTTAATAGAACCTAAAAGTTATAAAGAAGTATTAAATAGAAAAGATAAAGATCTATATCTAGCTGCTATAAAAATAGAAGTAGATAATCTTATTAAAAC
>NW_026055917.1:0-907 GCF_023758015.1 Alternaria viburni
ATTTAAAGTAGTATAAGATTTATAATCTTTACTAATACTAGAAGTAGAACTAATTATAGAGAATATACTAACTCTATCTTTATAATAACCTTTAGATAATAGATTATTATTAGAGTTATATATAAAGCAATTATCTTTATTAAAAGATAAAGAGTAATTTTTCTTAGTTATTAAACTAAGACTTAATAAATTAACTTCTAATTGCAGTACATAAAGAACATTAGTTAATTTAACTAGTTTATTAGTACTAGTAAATTTAACTAAGATATTACCTACACTGCTAGCTTTAATATTATTATTAGTATTACTCTACTTAATAGTAGTAATACTAGGTTTAATATTAATAAATAATTCTTTAATAAAGTAGGTATATATAGTAGCGCTAGAATCTAAAATAAGGTCTATAGTAGAATTACTATTATCTTTATTAACTACAGAAGAAGTTAAAATAGTTTCTTCTTTAGTAGTATTATTAATAGATTTATTCTTAATTAAATTAGAATATTTCTTAAAACAATTAGATTCTAAATATTCTTTCTTTTTACAATAATTACAAGTCTTAATATTATTATTAGACTTATTATTATTATTTTTCTTAGTAGTAGACATAGACATTTCTATATCTTCGTTATTACTACTTTTAATAGAATTTCTTTTATTATTATTATTACTAGTATTATAGTTATTACTAGTAGAATAATTATAACTAAAAGAATTATTCTTATTATTAGAATTAGAAGTAGAGTTTTTATTCTTAATAGAATTAACTCTTCTACTTTCGTCTAATAATTGCGATATAATAGTATCTAAATCTACACTATTATTATCTATTCTAATAGTTTGTGTAATTATAGTTACTATATATTTGTAATCTTTATTAAGATTATTTAATAGCAAAGCTACAAGA
>NW_026055918.1:0-899 GCF_023758015.1 Alternaria viburni
TTATCTAATTAAAAAAGAAATAAATACTAGATATTCTAGTTCTTATACTTCTAAGTAAAATAGCGTAGTAGAAATAATTAATAAAGTATTACTTAATAAAGTAAGAGCTTTATTAATTAATAGTAATCTACCTAAAAATTTATAGAGAGAAACTATATTAACTACTACTTATTTATATAATAAAACTTCTAATAGTTCTATTAATTTTAAAACGCCTTATAAGTTAAAATACAAAGAAATACCTAAAATTAATAATATTAGAATTTTTAGATCTTTAACTTATTATAAAGAACCTACTAGTTTAATTAAAAAACTAGATAGTAAAGCTAGTTCTTATTACTTAATAGAATTTAGTAGTTCTAATATCTATAAATTATATAATCTTAGTAATAATAAGACTATTAGAGCTAGAGATTGTAAAATTATAGAAGGTTATTATTATAAACCTAATAATAACGTAAATATTAATAAAATATTTATAAAACTAGAAGATCTTTCTTCTAATAATTACAATAGTAAAATTATTATTAATAATAGTAATAGTAATATTATTATTAGAAATAACTCTAAATTTAAAGATTCTAAAGATAAGTTATTAATTAATAATAATAATAATAACTCTAATAAAAGAGTTATTTCTTCTAATAATAATAATAGTTTAGTAGAACTAGACAAAAATTATTCTAAAGATAAACTAGCTATTATTTCTACTATTATTATAGAAGATAATAGCTTTAATAATAGTAAATTAAATATTAATACTAGTAAAAACAATTAGAATACTCTTTATAATAATTCTATTATAGAGAATATTTTAAATACTAGTAATAATAGTTTAATAGAACCTAAAAGTTATAAAGAAGTATTAAATAGAAAAGATAAAGATCTATATCTAGCTG